>NC_081192.1:84805039-84845498 GCF_902713425.1 Acipenser ruthenus
TGTCTTTGTGTGTGATTACATCACCTACCAGCCCTGCTGCTGCCTTCCCCTATGCACACTACACTCTCCCCTGCCAGCCTCACGTCCGCCCCGGACTTGCTCACCAGGCTACAGTCCGATGAGTGCATGCCGGGGTGCCTGCATCCCGCTTCTAACACCAATGTAGCGATTTTGGTTAACGCAGGCAGACGCATCACACAGGGCGAGGCAATCCACACACAGGCGAAGGGCGGGCAGGAACCAGGGACCTCTCGCACTGAAGCATAGTGCCGATACCGCTGCACAAAAGAGCCAGCTCCTTTCCAAGGAGCGTATATAGGGCACATGTCTTTGTGTGTGATTACATCACCTACTAGCCCTGCTGTTGCCTTCCCCCATGCACGCTACAATATATTGTTTTCTGATAGTTTTGTATATTTAGATTATTTTCTTTTGTTTCTGATTTTGTCTCTCTTTCTTTTGCTTGAGTGTGTGCTCTTGCATACTGATTGCTTGTTAGCACCTTTAGATAATTCTTGTGGCAAAGTGGTTTGCAGTACACAGGTGTAGTGGCGATGTGATTATGAAACAGAAGACAGACAACAAAGTTCACAATCCAAACAGGTTTTACTTTATAATCCTGGTCTGGTGACCACAAAGAATTAACCCAGGCAATACACAGCACTGTCTAAACAACAGGTTGCAGTGCCGAAATAATAATACACAGTTTGAAAAGAATAAACACAGTAGAACACACACAAAGACACACACACGATTACAAGTCCGGAGTGAGTGCTAAGTGCTCATAGTGAAATACAATTTATTTCTGCACAGTGGTGAAATGTTGTCCGGGTTTAGTGCTGACCTTAAGCGACAGCTCCGGATCATGTTAGCCATCTAATAAGAATAAACAAACACTCACGGTAAGTTCACAGTACTCCTTTCTCGGTTCAGCTTAACCATAACAAAAGATACCGATCACCGTGCTATGTCCCCTTTTGTACCATCAGTCATGCCCCCTTGGTTAGCGAGTACAACAGTTTCTCCTCCAATCCGTGGTTGCCACATCGCTTTCCCTCTGGATGGCCGACTTCCACCTAACCCTTGGAATAAATTTTTCTGACCATCCAGACTGGGGCACTCTGTTCCCTTTCTGCAGCAACCTCATAGAGAGGAAGGGAGATTTATAACCAAGATTCATTCTTTCTCTGTCACACCTTACCAAAGCTATTGGAATACCGTTTTGTCTATACTGTAGTTATAGAGAAGTGAAGCTTTTTTTCCTCTAGATGCACTACCAATCAGGATAAATTGGCACTTAAACTGAGTTTGTGTGCACGTTATAATTAATTTGGTAGTTCATGGTATTCGTTCATAGAATTGCAGTTTGGTTTGCTTTGGATTTGGTTCGTTTTTGAGTTTTGTTTACTTTTTACGTTCACTTTGTTTTTGTTGTTTGTTAATCTTTCTTTATCTTTTAAAAAGTTTACCCGATCAGTCGTTAGGTCGGAGGGGGTTCCCAGCTGAGCTGCGGTCTACATTCTTGGCAGTATTCAATGAGCATAAATACACTCTTATTAGCTAGTAAAGAAGATTCTGTCTGACATTTTATTCATGTTTGTTCGGTTTGTTAATAAAAAACGCAGCTTTTTAACTGCACTACTGTTTCTGGTATATCCTTCATTTATTTGAGGAGGATCTGAAAGTTTCATTCTCTCTTTTCAGCATCTTACCAAGAGTAAATTTATTAGTTGTTTTTTTTTGGACTGTTTGTTGTTATGCTGCTAATTACCACAATGACAGTCTCACATGCATTGTCAGTTATTATTTGGTTGACATATCATAGCAACAATCTAAAAGGTTTCCTTCATGTTTGTACTTGTGGTGGAGCTTTTAACAATAAATATAATGTCAGCCGTGCTGCTGAACTCTTATTAAAGTGCAACTCCCTAGGAGCAAGCTCAGACTGCTTTGTGTGTTTTTATTGGTCTGATGTAGCAGGATGCGAAGCAGTTGGTGTTTACAAAAAGAAGGCTCTGCAAGAAAATCTTTCTCTGAAAGGATACTAATCCGTTAACCTGTTTTGCCATCTAGATTTTGATGTAAATATACCACTAATTTTTAAACCTGTTTGTGGCTTGGTTTATTAGGCCACCAGCACCTCTGTCTCCACTTTGCAGCTGGTCCTGCTGGGGAGCAATATTTCATTCATTCTTTTGTTCATCCATTCATCATTTGGCCAGCATTGAAGGGGCTACGATGAAGGCTTTAAAATACAATTCCTTACATCTCATTAGCATAACAACATTGTCAGAAGCCCCTTTTCATTTTCATGTGAAACGCATATATGTTCCCAACACATTATAAATCCATTTCCTTTGTGGCAGGTACAAGGAGCAGGTTATCCATTTGTTCAAAAAAAAGGTTCCAGGAACATCTGCAACTCCAGGAGTATATACACAGAAACTTGACGTCACTAACAGGCCACTGTTTTGTTATTGCTGTAAGCTGCCAATGGCAGCATTCTGGGTTTCCATAAAATGTAGAATGGGGATTCATTCCTTGTAGCAAAAAGGATTTAAAGATATTTTTGTTAGTTTGGTTACGGTTTATTGGCCTTCAGATTAAAAAAGAGGTAGCTGTATATTACCAATTCATAAGATTAGGTAATGAAAGTGTTTCAGAAGCATAGTGTATATGCGCTCATTTTATTTTTTGCTTTAAGGGAAAATACTCCAGGAGCATCCTGAGGAAAGTTTATACATAGCTGTGTTCAGTTTGTATGTGGAGCTTCTAACCTGATATTAGGAATCAACGTGAGCTTCTGAGCCACACGTGTTGCCAAGTACAGCCAATGTGAACTTCCCTTTTGAGGAGCAGGACCTTTTTGTTGACTGTCACTGAGTGAACAATTGGAATACTTCTTCAAGGGTGCAAATTGTTTTGAAAATTGGTACTAAACTGTTTTGAAATTTTAGCACCAGAGAGCCTACTGGTGCTAAATTATCAAACCCCTGCCCTAATCAAGCCCCCTCCCCCACTCTTCAATCATTTTTAGTGTTATAGTTGGGTAAAAGTGTGCTGGAAAGACATATTTGTGACCACTTTCTGCAGTGAAAACTTCTCTCTTGTGTATGTGGGTCATGTGAGGAGTTCAGACCCAATGCAAAACTATCATCATGTATGCTTGCAAAGGAATAAAAAAAAGAAAAAATGTAAAAATAAATTAAACATGTTGCTGGTGCTATATGAGGTACCCTGGTGCTAGAATCTAGCGCCATAGCGCCAGATTTGCACCCCTGTTCTTGCTGCCCCTATAGTTATGGTACAGCTAAACTAAGCTAAGCCACCAATTTACTAATCTTTAACTGCAGTTTACCTGCACTTGTTTTTCATATGACAGAACAGGGGGGCCCACAGTGGGTGGTTAGGGATTTTTCAGGTCTTTTTTTAAATTTACAAACTGGATGCCAATTAAAAAAAAGAGATATGAGGGAGGCCATCTGTAGTTATAAAAATATTTTTAAAAATACACAGATACTTCGCTGTTGTCAACAGCAATGCAATGCTGCCAACTGGCATATCTTGCAAAAATCATAAATATGAGTGCTTTTTAAGACCTGTGTGTGCAACTATTAATTGTGTCAGTAAAAGCTGGCAACATCAACTACAGGTTTAGTATTTTTTTTTCTATGTGTTTATTAAGCAGGTAAATTTGCGAGGATTTTTGTACTGTGACATCACAATCTCCTGAACTCCACCGCAATTACCCCCACAGTGTCATTTTTAAATGTTGTCTTTCTGCTATTTTTCTGGTAGTTTAATTGTATCACTGGCATTTTGAGATTGTTGCTGTACTCTTTAGTTTTAACCATTTCTTTTGCTTTTTTGAATCACAAATTTCCAATTTATTTTTCAGTACTTGATGATTATGTATTTATTTATTCTATAAATATCATCAGATGTTGGTTTTCAATCATGATCATTGTCAATAATTAGTAATGAATGGGTTTCATACGAAATATGTTGATTGCCCTAATATTTCTGTCAAAGTATTAAATTAGTTTTTGCATGTTTTCATTCTGCATTGTAATAATTTGTTGTTTATTATAAAGCTGAATCTCTACTTTAATTTAAATATAAGGAGACTGTCTGGTCCAGTGGTTAAAGAAAAGGGCTTGTAACCAGGAGGTCCCCGGTTCAAATCCCACCTCAGCCACTGACTCATTGTGTGACCCTGAGCAAGTCACTTTACCTCCTCGTGCTCCGTCTTTCGGGTGAGACGTAGTTGTAAGTGACTCTGAAGCTGATGCATAGTTCACACACCCTAGTCTCTGTAAGTCGCCTTGGATAAAGGCGTCTACTAAATAAACAAATAGTAATAATACTTGTTTTAGGAGGGCCAGATAGCACTGTGAACTAATCCACTGGTATTTGAACAACAACGGAAAATGTCCTGTACAACGTGAATGGTGTATATGAAGCTAACAATTAAGTCTCTGCAGCCTTAAGTCTTGAGTTGTATCACTACAGAGACTATAGATTGTTTTCCCATTAAAAACACCTGTTTCACTATTGAGCAATTATCAGTTTTCATCACTCTTTCTCTGGGGTATTAATGATTGTTTTAGACATTTTATATAGAAAGTGTAAAAAATATTTAAGGGGACATCATATTGTAGTGTGAGGGGTCTTTAGCGGTGGTCGATTTTCTCTTCTCTTTAATCACTGATGCAAACACATGCTTGATCCCTGCTCTCTCCCTACTCCCCCCATCACATGATTTTAAATGGTAAACTTACAGATACTTCCTCTTGTAGTATATGCAATTGAAGCAACATTTTGAAGAAAAAAGAAAAAAAGGAATTGTATGGATATGTTCAAACAAAAATATGTACAATGACAATGCAATGATTCTGTACTAAGAGGTAGTGGCAGCTCCTATGGTAAGGGTCTGGACTTGCTCTTGTACAAATCTTAACATACTCATTTGCAGGCCTCTGAAAGCATCCAATATGCCACAGCATTTCAGGAGTCCACGCTTGCCCTTGTCCTCATATACATGTTTCAAACATGTTTTTAATATACTTTAATTGTCATTTTACCCAAGTCCTAAAACAAATCCAGAGACTGCACAGTCTAAACCTTTTGGATTTTTGGATCCACAGCAGCCCCTAAAATTGTCAGAATGGTTCCCTGGGGTAACATTTTAATATTTTGACATACGGTATTAACGATAAGCACAAATACACAATGGTAATCAATTGTTTTATCAAGGTACCATATAACTATCAATGTGCAATATTTGTTTCAAATCCATTGTGATGTGATTGCTGGTACCCTTATAAAAAAGCAGTGAAAGCATGGCCTTTCAGGTTAATACATGGTATTTTATAATTACTCTGTAAGTGTAAGTAACTTACAGCTCAACAGACAGCCTGCATCTATGCAGCTATACCTACCCGAAGGCACTGACCTAGACTGGGCAGTAACTACCTGCACTCTGCATTCAGATTCAATTTGTGTTGTGTTGTGTGTGGTTTGCGGTCTTCTTAGTGTACTGATTGCTTGCTTTTATTTTAATGTTGGTTGTATTTTAGCAATATCTGCATTATGTTTTGTTTGGTTTGGTTTGGTTTTGTAAAGCACCTTGAGATATGCACATGAAAGGATCTCTATTAATCAAATGTGCAATTATTATTATTATTATTATTATTATTAGTAGTAGTAGTAGTTGTAGTAGTAGTCGTAGTCGTAGTAGTAATAATAATAAAAATGAAACTACAGTGATGAAACCACAGAAGACAGCACACGGAAGAAACAGTAAGTAATGAGTTTATTATAAAAAAACGAGATGTTCTTTAATGTTAAAGCGGGTTGATGGATCTGTAAGAGGCACACTCAAGAATAATTCAGAAGTTTACAGGTCTAACATTGCCTGTGGGTAAACTAGAGCTGCCTCATTAACCAACACCTCAACACAGTGTGTATGGGTGCAGTGCGGTTAGGACTACCATGCTTTGAATGGGCAGAAAACATACAAAAAGTAAGGGGAATATAAATAAACAATTAATATGAAATGTGACGCTTCTGAAAAGTGTTAAAAAAATACAAATATTATTTTGGTAAAGAGCCGTTGCTGGAAGAGATTTATTTTCATTCAGACACCAAATCAGCATTTAAAAAATGTCACCACCTTATTCACTGAAATGACAATGAGAAGAGCTGGGAGTGATCCCAGAGACGAGGCATCCCTTTAAATGATCAGATTATTCAAGTGGCGGAGATGTAGGTAGAACTGGCAACCATGTGAACTTGTGCACAGGCCAAAAGAACAGCAACCTTTACCAAAGGAGTCTTCAAGCTTATTTACTGTATGGCACTGACATACTCCCCTTAATTTAGACCTTATAGTCAGCATGGGTATTACATGTCTCATTGGAAAAATCAGTTACCTTATACATTTATGAGAGAGACAAATACATCAAGTGAATGATTGCAAGTAAGACTAATTATGTCTTTAACAAGTCCGGCAGATACACAGGAACATTTACTTTAACACAAATCTAACTGCTAGCACAGTTTTATGGACAAAAGTGGATGTAATAAAACTTCTGCTTTTAAAAACCTTTGAGGTGCCAGTCATTTGATTCACCACTGGAGTGTGCAGTTTTAAAATCATTAGCCTTTCTTTCTTGTGTTGACAAGAAGAAATTGGCAGCACTTGATGTGCGTGCACTGTCTGTCACTGGAACAAATCAAAAGCCACTTTTTATTTGAAAAAAAAAAACAAACAGAGTGAGGGCTCCTGCCTTAATGTATTTAGAATTCCCTTGGCCTTTTGTTCTGCTGTAAAGATGCAGATTAGCGAGGTATTATTTAACTGTACATCTGTCACATTAACCTCTGTTCGCTGGCATAATTGTCACAAATCTTTCCTTAAGAGTTGTTAAAGTCATTCAGCAAGTAAGAGTGCGTGGCAGCAGCTAGGGCTGTGCACAGAGCCAGCTCTCACTCAGCTCTGCCTGTTGGGAACCAAGCCTGAAAAAACAGTATGCCGACAAGGGCTTGGCGATGATGGAACAGTATTTGTCACTGCCTTACCTCGGAGACCGTATGGGGTTTACACAATACTATGTAATCTTAGCAGTCACCAAAAAAAAAAAAAATTAAAAATTAAGCACAAATATCTTACCCAGTTGTTCTGCATTGGTTAGTGGATACTCCAGACACTTGTGGGACGTCTGGGTTTTTAAACTATGTTTCCTATTTTGATGAGGGGATGATTATATTATATTCAGGGATGCCAAGATATTTAGTGAGCTAGGGGTCTGAGCAATAAATGCCTCACCCATAGTCATTCTACAGTCTTGGAATATAGATTCATTTTGGAGTGCACCTGTGATACATATGTAGGTGTGAAGAACATAAAATCAAATCAACTTGGTCAAATTAATGAGTCTACAGTAGATATAATTGAAGAGTGGACAGTTAGCTGCTCATTAGTGAACATACATAGGGTAAAAAAAGACAACACATTCTCCATCCTGTAGTACCACACACCAGCACAGATTTGTATTTGTTTTGGTAGGCCAGGGTACTTTTTAAGGAAAAGGTATCCAAAATGAATGTCATACAGATAGTTAAGTCTTTAGCTGTGACCTGAAGGATGTGGTACTCATGACTTTTTGATTAGTACTGCCAGTGTAAGGACTAAATATGTGCAGGGACTGGAATTTATTGGAGCAACTACAACTGACGTTTACAGAGCTTATAGCATAGCCTTCCATGGATCTTCCAGATAAAGGGCAAACCTCACAATCAGTAATCCACCCACACCCATCCTAAAAAGAAGGTTGGTCTACCATTATCAAATGATATTCAAATGCAATGCCAGCTATAAGTGGTATGAACCACTTGGAGAATCAATACAGACTAGTTCTACTGTGCAACTTTGTGGTTCTACTGTGCAACGTTCTACTGGGCAGCAGTGTGGAGTAGTGGTTAGGGCTCTGGACTCTTGACCGGTGGGTCGTGGGTTCAATCCCCAGTGGGGGACACTGCTGTTGTACCCTTGAGCAAGGTACTTTACCTAGATTGCTCCAGTAAAAACCCAACTGTATAAATGGGTAATTATATGTAAAAATAATGTGATATCTGTATAATGTGAAATAATGTATAATGTGATACCTTGTAACAATTGTAAGTCGCCCTGGATAAGGGCGTCTGCTAAGAAATAAATAATAATAACTTTATCCGGATCAATGTGAAATATTTGGCAATGCTGTGAATTGCTAATGGATGTGGATGAAGTGGTTACAGCTAATGAAATAATTATAGAAATGTTACCTGTCATGCACTTCCAATTTTATTTTGTTAATTATTGGAATGTCTTACTTTCAGTTGTGATGGTTTCACTTCATATGTCATTTCATTGGCAGCAAAGAACTTCATTGGCTACAAAGAGGGAGTTTCACTCTGCCAGGAAAAAAAAATCAAAAGAAATGTATGAGTGACTGAAAATAAAGCATGCTAACAGAGCTTTGTATAACCAGATATCAGTGCCAGATTTCAATTTTAAATGAAAAAAACATTTTTGCTATTTATTACATATACAAAAAAAAATGCACATACGAGGAAATGCAGGAAATTAACACACATGTAAACATCATTTACCAGGGTTGACCTTAAACATTAAAAAGCAAGAAGAGAGCAATAATTATGCATAAAGATTTTTTTTAATTGTTATTCCAAAGTTAACATCTATCAGCCTATTACAGACAGTTGCAGACACACATTATATCTAATGTAATGTCAGTGAAAAACAGATATTGAGGTAACAGTTACAGTGATAAAGTAACAACACCGTCCCGACAAGTTATTTTTTTCTGCAAATATATACTCTTACTTACTAATATATACATTTTTCATAAAATAAATAATCATAAAAAAAACATCAGACTTTAGAAATATAAAAAAAAGAAGTCACAAACTAGTTTGTACAAAACTTTGGATTTTAGGGCATTTAAATACATGCACAGTTTTGTAAAGAGGAGAAAACAAGTATTAAAAAAGAGACTACAAACATTAATGTAGTAATTTTAATTAAAAGTGTTGCTTTATGGTCAGGTACATCTAATCTAATCTTATAGAAACTAATGATGCAAACAATAAACAATATGATTCCTTGCTACTTAAAATGCCAGGTTCTTGTGAAATCATTTGCTACATTAAAAAAAAAAAAAAAACTTATCTAAACATACAGGTTGCATTTCATTAAGCTTAAAAATAGACCAGCTTTTATAAATAGAATTATAAGTAAAATTCATAGATTCCAGTGTTTATGTATAATGTAGCTTCAAGCATCTGAATCTTACATACAGGCAACACTTTTAAATTGTTAACATATACATATTATATAAGAAAAGTGAATTAGTACAAAACTTCACATCTTTTTTCAAAACTATTTCTACATGATTTCTTTCATAGAAAGAAAATATATATTTATATATGTTATAATGATAGCTAGGGTTGGATAGCAGCATTCAAAGAGGGAGGGGTTCAAATTTCTGACAGGCCTATTGCCTCTGGAGGCACTCAAGGGTGCCCCACTGTTTTTCTAGCAAGCATCCTTTGCATCCAATGAATGTATAGGGCAAAAAAGATGGGTATGGGTGGCATTACATTAAAATGGGATTTCTTCTTCTGACAATTTTTGGGTGATTGTTTTCTTAAATCACTATTATTCCAGCTCTATTATAAGAGGATGCAAATGTGTTACACTGCATGGCTTATTGTGGTCTAATACATTGCGCTACAAAATCAAATCAACCAACATCCCCTATCCAGTGCTATAATACAAGTAGTAGGAGACTTGGGTGAGTATGTCTCTTAGAACCCTTTAATCCCTAACTGTAACATTTGATGCAGTCCTGCCCCATTTCATAATCTGATCAACCTGTGATGCTTATTTCAGATTCTGTTTCTATTTTCATAAAGTAACAGCCTTCTGAAACGTCATCTGGTGGAACTGTGTTGTTATATATTCATTACACACTATAGCATATACTTGTGTTGCAATACTTGTTAAAGTTTAGTAGTTCATGACCCATATTTTAGGCATGATTCAAGCTCGATTTGTGGTTGAGCATCTCAGATTTACAACAGGAAAGTGCTAAATACAGGCTCACTTGTAATTACATAGATATATTAATTATATTTCTGTTACAATACTTAGGCTGTACTGTATATGCCTTCTATTTACCATCTCTTTACCATAAACAAAAGCTGTCATTAGTGTAAGAATTTAAAACGGGAAGAGGTGAGCGTATAGTACATGTTCTTATGCGTTGGTTTACCATTGTAATTCTGACATGCTCAAGCACAAGTGCATCACTACTAAAACTATTTCACAAGTAAATAAAAACAGATTTAATCTGTGGAAAGGTATAAAGAGAGACAGCTACTTCATTAGATTAGCTAAACATTTATCAAAAATTATTCTTTCAAAGAAGTATATTTTCTCAGGCAAAAGTGCAACCTCACCCACATGTGTGCAGCTGGTTAACGTTATGCTTTTTATCAAAAGAGCTTTGTAAAATCAGCTTTATGAATCTGCTTGAGAAAATTGTCAAAATTGTAATATAAAAACATTTGGAATCGTTTCAAACAATCTTTTGACCCCGCTCCATTACCAAGTGATCTGACACAGGATTAATACAAGAAGCCTCTCTCCATGATTGGCTATGATTACATAGACTGCTACAGCTACATGCCAAAAGATAGCATGAGTCCATTGCAGACTTTTCAAGAGTACTGTGTCAGGAACAATGTGTTTGTTGCCTTCTTGAATAAAACAAGAACTGTATCCACTATGTTTACAGTATGTCCTACAGCACTAAGGGACTTAGACTTATATATATATTTTTTTTTTCTAGGAGATCCCGGGAGCATAATGCTGCTCTCTCATAAACAGTCTGACCAAAATCTTAAAGCTGGAATCACTAGGTTCCTGCAAGAAAAACAGTCAGCATGGGCTTGAAAATAATATCCCTTGTGTTGAAGGTGTATGTCCATCTTCCTTGTAAGTGTGATATCAACCGGGCTTTAATTAAGAGCCTTTGAGGATTAATACCAAATCATGAATCAAACTTCCAAAACCTTTGAGGAAGAGCCATTATCTATGCTTAAAGGTTCCTTGGATTGACATTATATACATATATCCTTTTTGCATGCACTTGCTTGCATTGAAGAAATAGAGCTTCTTCCCAGATCTCAGGACTTCTTTTTGACCAAAAGTTTACCCAGTTTTCACACAGGCATCTGTAAACACCCCAGTCTCAGACTTGCGTCTTTGTCTTATTTTTAGGAAGGAAAGGGTCAGGGTAGAAACTGTTCTTGTGTACCCTATTTGCAGGTATGGACGTCATAAACACGTACACACTCTTGACAGCTTACATAGCAGCACCAGTGGAAGATGCAGTGGCACTTCTCTTTTCGTTTCTCAGTCCTTGTGTTGTGCCCACGCCCGCAACACAGAAGGTCACATCCATCTATTCCGTGGGAGGTTACATTACAGATCCGGTCCCTGGTGCCGAATGACCCCGTCTCCGGGTTAGGTTCACAGAAGTTTGGGGAACTCTCATAGTAAACTAGATCCCGCTCCATTGGGGGCTTGAAGAAGGCAAACTTGGGCCTGAGGGTCTCCACCCAGCCCCTGGATTCCCGATGCTTCTCCACCACCATCTCCGAGGAGCTGTCGTACTTGTCCTTCAGGTAGTCCCCAATGACTCGGAAGTCCGGCTGCGACCACCAGCATGTCTTCACCTCACAGCTACCCGACAAGCCGTGACACTTACACTTCAGGTGCATATGGTCGATAATTGACTGTAAAAAAACAAAACAAAAACAAATGTCAGTTGTAACACTTAAACAAATTGAAAAGAAGGAATGAAATTATTATGAAATAAGGCTTCATCCAAATAATACAGAACGTAATAACTTATAGCAGTGCCAATTAAACGAGGAAGATTGCGTGTACTCACGCCAACTAAAAGTAGATTCCTTACCATGCGTCCAGCCTCATTGTTGTGTCGATTCATGGCGGAGCGGGCGTCAGGCCTGTTCTCCCTTGCATCTGCAAACTCCCGGGAAACCATGCTCCCAAACTCAGCATCCTCACTGCAGCCGCCCCATTTCCAGCCCTCCCCTGGGGGGCCCTTGTGTCGGGTGTCACAGCCGCAGATGGTGGCGGATCCCTCTGCACATGACCGTGTCACCGCGAATGCCACTCCTGCTGAAGCGATCGCATGGACGAACGATGACTCTCTGGTGGCTAAAATGAAGAAAATTAACAATTTCATTTTACTAAACATGAATCAGTTATTACACTTTATTTTCTTGCTAAACCTATCAACAAAATGAAGCAATCCAATACTAATAGTACTATGCAGAACATGCTACATAAGTAATATTAACCCAAGTAATGCTCCCTTTGTCATCATAAAGTATTCTTGGAGTTAATTAAATTAAGCCCAGAGAGGATTTTATGGTAGAGTTTAGTGAAACTGTTACATAGATCACACGCTAAACAATGGGATTGTACAAGCACATCCTTTTGCACTGCTTTATACATAATGTTTCTATCTTACTAAATAAAGAAAACTGGAAGGTTAGCACACGTCATGCTAGGATGAATCACTCAATGTTTGTAACATCAACAGCTGTGACTTTAAAAACATTTCTCACAGACCTATAATTAAAGTGTTAAATTAAGCCTTTTAAAGGTTGAGCAAACTGGGTGTGAGGATTTTATGGAAAAAATGATAATGAAACCTTGGATGTAACACTTAAATATTTGTTTGAAAAGGGCATATTAGAGATGATGAACAACAACCTTTGACAATACGCGTCAACAATTCAAATGCAGTTGGTTTCAATTCACATGAAGTAAAAATCTATTCATCGCACAGTACACAACATTCCTTAACTAAGCACACTGCTATGAATATCAATGTTAAAGGTTTATTAAAACATGACATCATTGATTAGGTGGGATGAGAGTAGATTGAGAGAGCAATTACTTGTATTTTTGCATCCTTTTAGGACACTGTGGGGTCTATTGAATTTATCTAAATGTTGGAGAATATGAATAGCTGTCACTTAAATCAAAGAAGGGGACAATCAGCATCTCTGTGTGTGAGTCTCTGAGGTGTGTTCATTTTTTTAGAAGTACGTAAAATGCCAGGGTTGGTAATATTTAAATGGTGGAAGCATTCAGAACTCCTACTCTTTAAAACAATTCTCAATTGTCAGTTGTCAGTCCTGTTTTGCCATTTCTAATTTAATATTAACATGTCTAAGCTCTGGAGAGGGAAATAAGTGGATACTGAATACATGGCAATATGTGGATACAAGTGGACACTGCTTTTTTCTTTCCTTAAGTCAAGGGTTTTATTTCTTTAATTTTTGCTGTTATATTCCTCAAATCGTGGTTTTGTTTTGGGTAGAACTGTATGCAGACAACATTTTTAATTCAAATTAAGTATCACAGTCTTCAATTCTGTATTAAAATGAATGGTTTGATTGGTTGATTTCTTTGGTTGTGTGGTGTGGTGGGTTAGGACATTTCAGGGTTAGGCATGTTGTCTTTCTTGACCAAATGAAAACATCAAGGATATTGACATTTCTTCAAATAAAAAAAAAAACAAAATGGGGAAAAACAAGCCTTTGGGTTGAGGAGAAAGTGCCCAGACAAAAAGGGATAGCCCTTGGGCCTACCTGAGAATGGAATGCAAGGATCTGCTGAAGTGGCCAGATTGCATCTGACAGCCTCCCCCCCCCTGTCCACTCTGCCTGGTTGGTATGGCAAATCATCCTTATTACCTGCTGTGGGCATGAATCCCCCTTTGTGCTGCCACTGTCATGCCGCATTAGGCCGACAATGCCCCAGATATTTTATATGAAATTCACCCTCGCCAGTGATTAGCGGGGACCAAGTTAAGTCATAGCAACAGAGAACTATGCATAGGCTGGGCCCTGATTGTCGGAGGAATGGGAAATCCCTATTCAAATGGTTTAATAAAACAATCTAAAGGGCGTGTGAATTGTGAAAAGCACTTTCTCTTCAGCTTAATCTCATGGTTGCAGGGATATTGTGCTCTGAACAGGCAGCAGCAGGGTGTGGGCTAAGGTCCCCCATCAACTCCATTTACTGCAACCCTTCTTTCTTTCTTACAGTGAGTTAATGATATACCGGTGTGCTTGCCTCCACGCAGCAAGGAGAAACATGCATTTTATGAAAAGGAAGGACCTCCTACCACATCCTAAATGGTAACATTTTCTCATCTAAAGGTCAGAGGCCGTAACCTGAATTCCCTGACCTCTCATAGCCTGGTTAAGTTGAGCATAACCACTGAGAAACATGTTAAGTACCTTTATTGTTTGATATTTCAAATGATTATTTATTGCACCATAATTGCAACAGAGTTTATTTTTTATATTTAGTTAATTGATTAGGTAAAAATTATATAAATTCAGAAGCTAATTTAGGTGATATTTTAGTTCACAGTAAACATAAAAGAATAATTGACAAAATAGGTTCTAAGAACATATGCACTAGTAGATGTAAAGTGTGTAAATACATAGACAAACGTAAAAATATAATTAAACATAAGAACACCACATATCCACTAAAAACTAATACCTACTGTAAAAATAGCAATGTTGTTTATGGAATAGCCTGTGAAAAATGTGATGAAATCAAATATGTTGGAGACACTGGAACTACTTTATATAAAAGAATTCAGAACCACCTTTCATTAATTAGAAATAAAAAAATGAATGAACCAATAGTACAGCACTTCACCAGTCAAGGACATGACATAAATGATGTAAAGTTTGTAGTATTAGAACAGCTCAAATTAGACAATGCGACATATAGAAGAATAAAAGAAAGTAAATGGATAAATAGACTGAACACGATTATGCCAGCGGGACTCAACAGAAAAGAATGAACTAATTAACTTCAATAAATATATAACATTTAAATAAATAAACAAAATTCATTCAAAAGTAGTGCATGCTGATGCGCTGGGGAGGCCAAATCTAGACTGATCCTCAGAGCCAGCATTGCATGATATAATAAAAATATAAGTTTATATAAAGTAGTGTTAATTAGAATTAATACAGATTCAAAGATAGAAGTAAAAATGATGTCACAATATATAGAACACCATTACATCATGTAAGAATAAATCATGAATTTGAATGTAAACAATAACAAGTAGTTGTCATGCCGTCAAAAACCTATAAATACCTCCAATGTTTGGATTCAAACACAGGCTCCCTTGAGAAAGATATGTACAACATATCGAAACGTTGGGCAGCTGGCTCTTTGAGCTAAAATATCTATATATCTATATATATATATTTCATGGGAATCGCATGGCCTGAATTGGTTTATGCCGCTTATAAAGTGGCTCTTTCAAAGTTTATTGTCGTTTGGGGGACGAATAATAATTAAAACACTTTCCGCAGTGTTATATAGTCCCAAAGGACAAAACATTTAATTTGTATTTAATAATTAGTTTTAAGTTTTACTTGTTAAAAATAAACTGCACATTTCCATTTATTGTAAATGTTTGCATTGAAAGCTACATCTCATAAGTAGAGGGCAGAGTACAAGCTGGTAAAGTGTTTTTTCTGGGCGGTTTCTTCAAACTAAGGAACGACATGGCGCCAGCCTTGATGCCAGCCCAGCTTCTGAAAGTAGGTGCACCGCTGTACTTCTCAAGCAGAGTTGTGAGAGACTGGCTTTGTTGCTTAGTTTAGGCATCATTTCACAGAGGAAATGTAAGGTCTAGTGTTCAGGATTTGCTGAAGCTCTGAGTGGGTGCAGGTAACAGGCTGTTACATCAGGAGGGCATTTTGACAAATAGTTTCTAAAGCTCTGCCCCAGACAACTGGGGTCTCAGTGTTAAAAAACTGGAGACTTGAATACTGGTCGCCAGTTGAACTTCTTGCACTGGCATAAAATCCCCTCAGAATGTTGTTGTGGTTTTCTGGACTTATTTCCTTAAAAATAATGTTTATATTAGACAATCTTTAAATACATTAACAGCCCATGTTGTAGTCTTTTTAGTATTTTTTTAATTTTTGTTTTCTTCCATTTCATTTAGATGTGCCTCATGTAATCATGTGTCTACTGTCGACAGTTTTTGTAGCACTTATTTTTTTTTCTCCTTTTTTCAGGTGGATTACTGTCTTCACTAGGAAAGCTGGTAATATATCAGCTCTCTGGAGTTTCAGTCCGAAATATATTAAATAAAATGGGTGGAATGTCACTCATTTTGTGGCAGTGGTTTTATAGCTAATAAATAAATTGGCAGTTTGTCATGGAACTTTTATAATGTTGTTCATATTGATTTATACAGTGTGAAGCAGCTCATTAATATGCAATCCATGCATATACACTGTGATGCTATTTAACCAATCAGAGGTTGTTATTTTTCCAAGTCGTTATGTGTATATATATATATATATATATATATATATATATATATATATATATATATATATATATATATATATATATATATGTCAGTGGTTGGAAATTCTGTCCTGTGATTGGTTAAACCCTCATCATATGAGCAAAATAGATTGAACTAATGCCCTAACATCCTTTTTTTTATTCCTAAACAAAAAAAGGCGAAGCACCTGCGATGTTGACACGCCAACTTTCTTTGCAACAGTAGCCTGAGAAACCACAGGAGACTCCTCCTTCTTCAAGAGTTCAACGTGGTTTACACAAGTCACAGCATAACTCACTGCACTGCGCTACGCAAACCTGCCTTGCTCTGAAAAGTGATCTCTGTTCATCATTTGAAAATACTGAATCCCAATTAAACGAAGTGATGTCCCAATTAAATGACATAAATATATATATAAAATATATATCCTGTCATTCATATTCTATCTTAATGAACTTTATTAAGCGTTGGAGACTATTATTTTACATTTTCCCTTAAATTCACACAGAATTAAACCATTCAAATGTGACAGATGTTATTCCAATAATATTCTATTTGAATTTATCTACATTATAGCCTTTTATTTTAAGTAACAGGAGTTACATTTACCTTTACCAGACAGCAGACAGGCTATATAGATTGAAACAAATGGCCCTGTTTTCCCACCCTGGGGCTTAAAACAATATTTTCACCTCACTGATATTAAGTTTATAGTTTATAAGATTATGGGAGAATTGTCCAAACTTGTTTTGGAGGTACAGGCATACATAAAATATTAAGTAATGCCGAATGTCCTTACATCCCCATGTACTTGCAAGATGCTGTATATCCTGTATTTTAGCATGAGATGAAGTGGAACCAAAATGCTCCAAGAATATTTTGCACCTTTTGCAGAAAGAAAATCTCCATTGCAAAAAAAGCATAAGAGATTTTCTGCTGGCTGTAACATTACATTACATTACTAAATTTTAACACAATTTAATCATTTGGGAGTATTTCAAAATAACAAAAAATGGGAAAAGATCTGTAAATTAAACCTGGGGTTACAAAAAGGTTTGCCACAATCTATTTCTATTGGAAATACTGCTGTATTTTTATTAATTTGTAATTACATTCTACAAGCAGGTGAGCATATGAGTAAAAAAACAATTACATTGTCAGTGTACTGCCACTGCATTGACGTCCAAGAGCATTCATTAACAACTGCAAGACTATAGACAATTGTCTGTATAAATTAAGTCAAGAAAAAAATAACACAGCGCTACACCAAAAAAACAACCTAAAAAAAAAAATTCTCAGGAATTCAGAAATGTCTTGTGCCTAGCCTGAGGCCCGCCAGAGAAATGAATAATACAGGAGTGTCTGTTTCTGTGTGTATTAGTGGGTGTCTTGTTTTTTAGCGGCGGTGTTAACTTTCCAGCCTGATCTTTTATTACCAGAATATAATCATAATTTATGAAAATGTATGCATATTTTAATGATGCATACTTTCCATCCAGCATCTCAATCTGTTTTTCAATCTCTATCCTGCTATTGACATAGACAACTAAACCTGCAGCATCATGTAGTTACACAGATGACATTTAGTAAATCATTCTCCCTCTTGTACGGAAGCTTTGCTAGAAGACATATATAGCATACATTGGAATAAACCTTATTTATATTGAAACATGCTACTATGTCACCTCTTAACTGTGTTGTTGTGTTGTACAGGTATGTAAGTTTAGGAATCCATACATGCCCCCAGGTTTGCGTACTTTAGCTAGTACAACACTCCATATTAAAACAGACAATATGCACATACAGGACAAACAGACGTGCGCTAACAATGCTTGACCAAAGGCACATACGAGCATCAATCAAATTCAATTAAATGAAAGCAGCTTCTACTAAGCCCCATCAAAGGAGTATTGGTTAGCGTTATCCGCAACCACAAAACACTTAATCCGGCTACTTTGACCTTTAACACTTTTAGGGGTCGCGGTGACCTTAATCCAATCAAATTGATTAACTAAAGCTGAGACCCTAAAAGTTGACCCCCCAACCCCATCCCTTCTACTCAAGCCCTTATTATTTAGAATCGGCTGAGCAGTGGGGGGATATGTGGTGTATTTACACTACAATGGGCCAGCACTGTGAACCAATACCATTACAGGGCTTCCTGTGCTCAAGCATGCTCCATCAGTGTAACAACCCATCAAGAGTTCATTAAAGCAACCACCTCCCCATCTGCAGTAAACGTTAGTCTTTTCTCAGGCTTGCTGACAGATTTAAAGCCCCCGTTTGGTAAGTTATTGAGGTAACTAGGTGTCAGTGGTATTTATGACAGTCTGTGTATTGTTTGGTGCCAGCCTCATTTACACTGTCAGAAAAAGGACCAGTTCAAGGCTTGAAAAAGATAATGTGTTTGTAACCTCCAGGCTGGCAGGGGGTGCAGTGGACACAACTGGACACAGGCCCAGCCTTTGGAAGGGCTCAATTGAGTCAATTTCTTTTTTTTTCTGAGCCCACTTTAATGACTAAACGTAAAACATATCATTCGAAAAATAAACTGTAGCAAGGTAGTATTGGAGTGTCAATCAAAACACAAATCTGCAAATCAGACAACAGATTGTCTAGCTGTTAAGGTCATGTGATTGCTCTGCTGGCAGGTGTAACCAACAGATGGCAAATATTTAGTACAGTATTTAGTACAGACATGGGTTTTAATTATAGAAATGTTTTCATACTCACTTTTGTACTTGATAACATTAATTTAAAAATCCAATTGATGTCTATGATTAATATGTTTTTATGACTAAGTTTCAATATTAACTAAATCAAGTTATTAATACTTGATTCATCTTGTTACATACTCGATTTATTAAAATGTTTGGATATACTGTTACTTGATTGATTACTGTCTTGTTCACAGTCATTTTAGCGTGCAAATATGTTTTGTTAGAAAATAAAAACAAAACATGTTTTTGAGTGATTCAGATTTTGCAGCTGATGTATTTATTTTCAAAAAGTTTTCTTTAGGTTGTGCTGGAGCTGGGGGGTCTACTTCACAGTCTTGCACCAGGGTGCAGTAAATCCTAGCGCCGGCACTGGTAACCTCCCTCCTTGGATTGCAAAGACTTTTGCATGCATACCTGGATACATGCAGCTTGCTTTCTCTGCAAGGCGTAATTGCCCACCACTGATGTAATCTTTTTTTTATTAGTATTAAAAAAAGCTCTTTGTAAAGCAATTCTAACCCCCCTCGGAGCATAACAGATAATATCAATGACCAATGGTTTACAACTACCATTTGCTCAGGACCTTTAAAAATGTGAATGGAATGATAAAAGGGCTTCTGACATTTCACAAAACCACAAAGTAATACAACAGTTATGTGGCTGTACTTTTCTCTAGATCTATTAGTGAAAGACACAACACCTTCTGCTTTAGTGGGGTGTGGTCAGACTAAAAAACCACAAGCTGTATGCTGGAGTTTAAGAGACCTTCTTAACCTGACCACACTGGTGACACATCCTACTACTGACTAATGGAGGTATCCTAAACACGCACTACTGTATGCATGTATGGTAGACCTCTGCTTGCTCATCTAGTGAAGCTGCTCCTTTTGCTAGACTGACACAAAAGGGTTTGTTTGAAAGGGTACTCTATATAAATCCTAAAATTCTAGGTGATGAAAAAACTTTTGGCCGTAGCTGTACAGTACTAGCATCAGAAACATTGCAATTTAACTATTGCAGTTTTGTTTTAGTTTTTTTACAGCTAAGGCCAAAAGTTTTGCATCACCTAGAATTTTAGGATTGAGACATAATTAAAAAAAAACAAAAAACAAAACTATATGAACATAATTAAGATATTTTATTTAACATCATGTAATCAAATAAACTACAATATTATATTGCAAAAGCCATAATAGTAGTACAGTATTTCATGTTTGATTTTGAAATGTCACATTTCCCAACTTTTGTCTTTCGTTAAGTGTATGGGAAAACTACAAAGCGGTATGTAATTCAATATGTTAACATAACATTATTCAGCCAGTTTCATTCGAATTTATGAAGCAAAATTAGTTAATTCTAAAGGGTGATGCAAAACTTCTGACCATAGCTGTATCAACTATAAACATGTGATATGCATAAGCTCTTAATAGAACCTGTCATTTATCCTGTATGAATCACACAAGCTTTCTTTATAAAGAATACAATGATCAAAGTACTGTATTATCCACAAATAATATGCCAGTGTTGGTAACTAAGAGATTAACCACACATGAATTGCAGGTTCACTTTAATTGGAGTGATTGTTCTCTTTTTTAAAATAAATGTAATGCTGTGGAAATCTAAAAAGAGAGGCTTTGTTTATATTACGTGGTGTACTACGCTGAAGCTTGGAACTGGGACTCTGGTATTATTAGTATTTATGTGCATGCATGTTTCTGTGTGTGCGTGTGTGCATGTGTGCACATGCGTATGTGTGTGTGTGTGCATGTCTGAGCATGTGTGTGTGTGTTTTTTAAAGCATGGCTTCACTCCAATACCTTCAAAGGACAACTTTGCTTTATATCTCATTCTTAGCCAATGTATACTTAATCCTGTGAAAAATAGGGTTTTATGCAACAACTAAAAAGTAATTGTGGGGGATTCACCACTGAAGTCATTTTTAATTCAGGGAATTCCCTGTAGTTAAAAGTCTACATGCTTCCATTAAATTGTTGTTGTTATTTATTTATTTATTTAATTTATTTATTTATTTATTTATTATTAATTAGAAACATTTTTATTATGTTTTATAACATTTTCAGAAATGTAATGGGCTGAGAAACTCTAGTTATAGAGGGATTTTTTTTTTTTTTTTAATTTAGTCATTGTCAATTATTTTTTTTATTATTTTCTCCCCAATTTGGAAATGGCCAATTATTTTTAGGCTCAGCTCACTGCTACCACCCCTGCGCTGACTCAGGAGGGCGATGACGAACACACTCTGTCCTCCGAAGCGTGTGCTGTCAGCCGACCGCTTTTTTTCACAGTGCGGACTCACCATGCAGCCACCCAGGAGCTACAGGGGCAGCTTACAGGCAAGCCCGCAGGAGCCCGGCCTGACTACAGGGGTCGCTGGTGCGCGGTGAGCCGAGGACACCCTGGCCGACCTAACCCTCCCTCCCCCCAGGCGGCGCTTGGCCAATTGAGCACCACCCCCGGAAGCTCCCGTCCTCGGTTGGCGAAGGAATAGCCTGGACTCGAACTCGCGACGTCCAGTCTATAGAGCGCATCCTGCACTCCACATGGAGTGCCTTTACTGGATGCGCCACTCGGGAGCCCTGTTATAGAGGGATTTTAAACAGCAAAGAATATTTAACCTGCATTAGAAGCTAGTCTGGAAAAACCGAGGGAAAACACTGCACCACTCTTCTTTAAAATAGTTTCAGGGGAAATATTTAGTTTCCACAGAGCAGACAGGCCTTGGATTCATGTCTCATTCAAAGGCCAGTACCTGCAACAGCACATGAGGCTGTTCACCTTACTGCACCAACAGTAGTCCCTGCAACACCTAGTTTACATGGGAGGTCCCTGAAGGCCCGGCCAGCTGCTGAGATCAAAGGGGATCAGAATACAAGATGGTACAAGATGGTATGACTGCATGGTTCAGTGAATTAATTAAGGAATGAAGGAACTGTACTGGTCTAAATGGTAGTGTTTGTTTTGAGTGCGTAATCTAATACATTATTCAACATACACTGTAGACAGACTTAGAATATTCCTGTTATAACAGCATTATTGGTGATCTGAGAGTGAAATGAAAATACATCACTTTACTGACCATTAAAGTCTGAAAGTTAGTTACAGAGAAAAGTAGGACGGACAAACCCATTTCACCTGTCTGTGTTTCAACACTCTCTTGTATCTAAATCACAGATCACCTATAATGTTGCGAAAGACTCCAGGCACCTGTGCAAACTGCTAAGTGATTCTTTATACTTCTGTACTTCTTGAACACAAAACACACAATAAACTGGCAGAATTCATGAAGAGATTGCTCCTCTCTCTATATATAATATGTGTATTTCAAACAGCTTACGGTACGATCCAAAAACGCTTTTATGAAGACGTTTTGAAAGCATGCAATGTTTTTGTGTTCCGTGCTGTATTTACGTCCATGTTTGTGTTTGTTTGCGTTTCCGTGAGTGTTTTGTAGACCTTTTGTTTTGGCCCTTGTGCCTTTTGTTTTGTTAAATGTGTTTTGTTTAAAGTTTCTGTCCGTGTTAATTTTGTTATTATTAATAAAGTGCGCATTTGCGCTTGAAACTTCTTTGTCTGAGTCTCCCTTCCTGGTCAAAACAGCATTGCCAGTGATGCTGTCATGTCATACCATGTCAGCCCAAAAAAACTTTCCATTCACAAACATTTTTTAGAGATCATACCTTTTTTTTTTTTTTTAATGTACAGGAAATGTGATTTTAAGCAAAGTGTTTAATGTTTCAAGAATACAGTATTAATCTCGTGAGCTAAAGCATGGACATCTGAGGAGCTCAAGGTTCTGCGCGCAGTAAAGAGGCTTCACCAAACCAAGTGATTGTAGGAAGGCCAATTTATGCGTGGATTCTTTACCTACCTTTATCGAGCACCGGTCCAAAGATAGCCAGATCGTTAATCGTTGTGCAGTTCCACCTCCTGCCCCGAAACTGGTGCTGGCACTCCTGTATCCCAATTTTAACCCCTTCTGCCACACTGGGCATGATTTCCACGTAGTTCCGGCAGAAGCGTAGCTGCTTGGGCACCAGACCAGGGATGCTGCCACACAGGATGGGCTGGGTCCCCAGGGAAGTGTACTGATGGCCTACAGCTAGTGACCTGAGACACACAGAAACAAACCAGTTTAGACGAAAGGGACTTTTATTTACAGAAGCAAGCTGCAACATTGTAATTGCTCTCTGAAAAAACGTGGGCTTGACATGACTTTAGCAATCCACAAGTTTGCTGTATTAAGAACAGTATGCATAAGTTGCACTAATATTAAACAGATGTGTATACAGGAGGTGTTGGAAATAAATTACTCCAGATGTGCAAAGCTGGTAGAGACTTACCCAAAAAGACTCACAGCTGTAATTGCTGCCAAAGGTGCTTCTACCAAGTATTGACTCAGGGGGGTGAATACTTATGCAACCAACAAATGTCTTTTTTTTTGTTTAATTAACTTTTGTGTAATTCCAGGTTGTAACACTACAAAATGTGGAAAAGTCCAAGGGGGGTGAATAGTTATGCAAGGTACTGTATATATATATATATATATATATATATATATATATATATATATATATATATATATATATATATATATATATATCCTCATGCATTTCTGTGTAGTTAGTTGCTTGTGGTTTATTTAGCCCATGTAATAGCAAGTAGATTCAAATCTCTTAACATGTGGTATTAGTGGACTCTGCAGACAGCATGTGAAGCCATATAGAAGCAAATAATAAATTCCTTGAAGTCTAAAGGATATAAATCGCCAGTCCTGAATTTGAGCAGCAAATTGTTTGGCTAAACCAGCTATTTTTCTCATTGAACCAAGATTAACCCACAATTCCCAGCTTCAAATGAAAGGTTTAGAAACGCATGGTGAGACATTCTTGGGGATGAGGAGTAAGAAGGCTGTATCTTTTTATTAAGATCCTCCTTTTTAACAGGACCTCACTGGCTGGCCCCGCAGATTAACATTCTCCACCTTAAAACACAGCTTTTGTTACTCTCAATTTAAAAATTATAAATTTGACAAACTTTGGTAGCCTGCAGTTAAAATCAGCACAGGACATTCATGGAAACAAGATAATTTAGTCTCACTGTTTTCCTCATAAGATTTGTACATAAATACATAAACCTCCAAAGAGGACATGGTATGGTGGCTACATCTGCCTAAACTGGGCACTCTTGAAAAGGCTTGAGTCTATGCTGGAAGATTAATTCTATCTGAGCAATTGTTCACTTTTTTGTTTCCTTAGGAACTAATCTGAGGCCATCAAAACTCATTTCACTCAGGCCACTAAATTACCTTAAGTAGGTTCCACACTTGACTGTGACTTATTTTAGAGTAATTAACATGTTACACTAAAATATCCAGATGTTATAAACCCAGGGTAGCCCTTACAATATGTCAAATTCATCACAGTGGAGCAACCTGGATTCCTTTATTTCTAGTGCTCTATTCCTATCAAACAGGCACACTTACTGTCTTTGTTGTGGTGAAAGAAGAGATTTGCTTTTTTGTTGCTTTTAATATTGTTCATAAAACATACAAACTTGAAGCTAAAAGCCAGCAGTTTTTGGAACACTGCCAATATGTACATTATCAATGTTGTGGGGCTTAACATAGTTATTTAGTTATTTGTATTTTTAGTAAGACTAGGGGCTTGGTAGTGTGCTGAAGTCTATTGTTGCCAAAGAGTGTGCCAAGTGCTTTTGATTGCCGGTATAGTCGCCCTCCCTCCTTTTTAAGTAACACACAGCAATATGGATCTCATTGAAAGTAAAGTAAAAGAAGTTACGTCAATACACAGTAGAAGTGCATTTTGTTTGGCTATGTTGGAAACTGATGCTCCTGCTTTTAACTCCTAGAAAGGTAGTGTCCTTAGTTATATGGGGAAGAGGAATTAACCCCATTCTCTGGGCTGTCTGCTGTGCCGAAAGACCAGTCTGACAAATTCTACCTTATATTACCTAACTCCAACTTGCAGTGTACTGCAAGCATAGCCGGTAGTAACAATTTGATTTTTAGCATGGTAAACAGAACTGTTCTTGCTCTAGTCTCTAGTGCACTTTTCATTACTTTGAATTACAAAATAAATAACATTAAATAGACATCAGCAACTGTGACTTGGCTCATTCAATTAATCAAATACTGCACATTAGCATGTTACGCAAAGGCTCTGCCTACTGCCCAGACATACAGACAGGTTCTGCAATGAGGTAATGAATCAGAGTTAAACAGGTTTACTCCTGACAGCACCTGGGGCCCTATTAGTGTCCCAGTTTCCATTCTAGGAAGTGCATGGGCCAATTACCTCAAACGTTCTCTGAGATTATATTAATGTTAAAACAAAAGCAGTCTACTAAAATTATAATTGACCGACACTGAAACTTCTTGAGCTATTTACTAAACTTTTCTACTTTTTTAATAAATTTTGCACCCAGAGTTTACGGGAAGCATTCATAAAGCAGTCTAAAAACCCCCCAAAATTAAAATTACAGGATGTGATTTAAAATCACTTGCACTATTTTGTTCCTGCACAAATTATGCTGAAAATGTCCATGGGAAAATAAATGAATAGGGGATATACATGCAAATAAATAAAGTCAAACCCTTGAGGTAGACATAATGCAAAGTAAACAAGAGATATGGACGTGACTGCTTGTTTTCTTCACGGTATGTAGCTTGATCTGTCTGTTTTACAAACATTTGTTCTCCCGTGTTTCCTGTAAGCTGATGAGTCAGTCAGCATCAGCATGATCTTTGACCGGAATTGTCATATAAACAAAGCAAAGCTTGCTGGTTCAGAATGGGCTACGTGTACTGTACATGTCACTGGTAGTAATTAGGTGACATGACTCAAAGTGTACATTCGTTCATAGTTAAGTTGTTATGTAATATAAGGAATAATATACACCCAACTATGTATAATAAGGCTCTAATTCTATAGACAAATTACGCAAGTGCTGTCACCAGATCCTGAGATAGAATTACAGCCTGATATGTACAGTTTTGGTGTATATTACTTGTTATAAAACATGGTGACATAACAGACAGAAATTGTCGAACTATTAGTGTTTAATTTTTAACAATTGAACAAGTGTTGAGAAAACCATTTGAAAATAGAATCTAAAAGAAATGATAAAACAAGTTTATTTTTTTAACAATTAATTTTAAACTTCAGTATTTTTTATTTTATTAAAAAAAATTGGGGGGCACGTGAAAACAACAATAATAATAATAATAATAATAATAATAATAATAATAATAATAATAATAATAATAATAATAATAATAATAACATGTTTCTAATAGCATGTAATGGCATTTTCATATTCCTCCAAGCTGTCTGACTTGTGCACAGCATCATAAACTTCACAATTATACCATGTCTCCCAACCAAGGAATTGCATAGCTAACCTCAAGCTGTTTGCTATACAGTGAAACATTAGCTGTACTTCTCTAAATCTCTTTAAACAAATGGCCACTTTCCTGTAGTTTTGAGAAGAAGCATTCTATTATAAGCCTATTACCCTCCTTTCTCCATCTATATACTCAAGAATCTAATGTCTGACCTGATCCACAGCTAAAAGTAAGTCAAAATGTGTGTAACAAACTTTTCTGAATGCGCATAATAGAGAAACAACATGGATACTCATTAATAACCTGATTCAGGTCTAACCTGCTTATTTTTCCTTTTGATTTCAAGTGGATCCTGCCCATATGTAATGCATATTTCAGCAAGTCCCTACAAAGGACTGCAGAATTTGCACTTCACTCTATGGCCCGGGGCCATAGAGTTGACTTTGACATCAAGAAAGCAAGTTTTAAAAAAAGGAATGTGCAAGCCTTCACCTCCAGGTATTTATCTAGTACATTGGGGCATTTTTTAAGAAGAAAAGCACACTGGTCAAGTAAACCCTCTAAACCCAGTCCCATATCATAGCTGAGTGCTAACTGGCACCATATAATTAAAAGTGCCTCATTGAGAACTAATATTTCATTATCTAGAACAGGCATTCCTGACATACTTGAATAATGTTTCTGACACAGAGAGTCAAACACTCTTTTCAGCACCTCTAATTTATTACCCAGTGTTTTGCCATATTAAGTTTTCTCAATTGATTCCTGTTAAGACATCCATTTAATAATCTTTTCAGATGGATCAGATGGCTCCTTATGTTTACAGATAATGATGGATCATAAAGCAGCATTTTTTTTTTATGAACACAGAAGAAGCAGAGTATTTGTTCACTATGTTTGTTGTTTGTAGGGTCTGTATGAGCTGTCACTGTCTTTGAGGACATTTCGGAGGCTAAATAAAAAGGATCCCATACCATACCATCCTCCTCTGCCATTCCAAGCCTGGTAATTCACCGAATATTTTTGCATTATGATATACCTTTCACTCAAGCTGTTTGTGTAAAGATACCAGGGGACCGATGTTTGTTCACTGTATTCCCTTGTCTTTCCAGGAGGAGGGCTAAGTAGATTCAAATCAAGAAAACTCAACACTCTTATGGAACTGATGTGAAGAAAGTCATAATAAGAGCCAGGGGAACAATAGTGATGATGCTGTTTCTGACAGGCGCAAAACAAAAATAGGTTTCTAAAAACACAAAAGTAAATAATTACAGAATACAATATGCAAATATCAATGGTTTTCCAAAGAGGAAAAGTTGCAATGTTGACATTATCAATAGAACAATTCGTCAAATATGAATAATTCTATTGTACATGTTGTATTTTGCATGTTGGGAGAGGAGGGTTGTATCGGTAGGTCGAAATAAGCAAGTGCACAGTCCAGATGCAATTTAATGACATGTTTTCACTGCCTGGCACTCTAGCAACAAAGCAGGTTGTTTCCGCTGCTCGCCCAGGTGCCTGAGTGCAGCTCTCTGGTCAGGGTTTGTATCTCATACTCGGCATAGTCAGACTGGTTACAAAGGAAGTGTGTCATCACGTAACCAGGAGGTGCATGTAGAGAAGAAACTGACAGGGACATCGTTACCATCGGGGCTGATTTTCTTTCATATAGGTAAAGCATGCATATGACATTTTCTTTATTGTTTTTCATTAAGCTTTATTGTATTCACTAAAAGCAGAGAACTTTGTTAACTGGAACCATGTTCATTCTGCTTCGACACACAAGACAAAAGTCTGAAGTCGCATTGCTTTTTGTTTTATTCATGATAAACACAACCACAAAACCTGGCTGTTTGTTTGGTTCTGCTCTCCTTCTTTACTAGATTCATTTTTATTAGTAATGAGCCAATGGTTACATTTCTTTAAATCAAATACGATCCCACAATCCCCTAGTGACTTTTAATGCACAGCAAGAATTTCTGAGGTTGGCCAGGTTTGGAAAAAAGCACTGAAACGCTCTTTGGATTTCGGTGGCTAGCTGTGGGCAGCCGAAGCCTGTAGCGCCAGGCAGTGGAAACGAGGCATATGTGGTAGTATCTGCCAATCAGGTTCAGCTTTCAGTTATCATTATCCTACTGGTAGATGATTGTACTGCTTTGCAAACAACCACACACAAAAAAGAGATAATTATTCAGTTTATAATAGCAATATTACCAGCAATATCATTTTTTACTGTTATTATTGGTGGGGGATCAGGACCAGAAATTGTTTTTGAAGTAGCACTATTATTTGTTTATTTAGCAGATGCCTTTATCCAAGGCAGAGACTAGGGTGTGTGAACTATGCATCAGCTGCAGAGTCGCTTACAATTACGTCTCACCCGAAAGACGGAGCACAAGGAGGTTAAGTGACTTGCTCAGGGTCACACAATGAGGCAGTGGCTGAGGTGGGATTTGAAATGGGGACCTCCTGGTTACAAGCCCTTTTCTTTAACCACTGGACCACACAGCCTGGCCTTATAGTGTTGCAAGCAGAGATTCCATTCACAAAAGCATTCCTAAACTTTCACTTAGCCTATTCATTGAAGGTGCTCAGCAAACCTCCAGATTCAGCGAGATGTGCCTGTGCTAATTACAGACACAACTCTTTAGATCCCTGCTTAGTTGGTCTGTTGATAGAATGCAAAACACGGCTCTAGAACCAAGTGGTAAACTTTCTAAGCTCTGCGTTCTATTATAATACTGATCTGCAACCAGTGGCTCAAACAGGCCAAAACAGATTCCATGTGTTTAAAAGAGCTTTTAAAGGCGAGTTTAAAAAGGTGATGGAACAATTTCACATCGTTTTTGTAGGTCTTCAATTAAACTATGTCTCTCTCTGCACCTACATTTGCTTTAAAGCTATATACAGTACCAAAGTTTGCTTTGCACTAAATCTGTGGTTAAGTACTGTATATTATTATTATTATTTGTTTATTTAGCAGACGCCTTTATCCAAGGCGACTTACAGAGACTAGGGTGTGTGAACTGTGCATCAGCTGCAGAGTCACTTACAACTACATCTCACCTGAAAGACGGAGCACAAGGAGGTTAAGTGTAAAGCCCACCCGTCACTGTTCTTAACTTGAAGCAGAGCAGTAGGAAAGAATCCATTAAGAAATAGTTAAGTGAATACAACTTAAAGACACCCCCCTCCTATAGTGCCACTAAACACAGGGTTGATTGAAGTTTAGCTTGTGAATATAGCCCCAGGATCTTAAGCTGATATAGCTGGATTTTAGCAGCAAGAAACATAAGGATACATAAATATATATTGACATATTTGTTACTTAACATAATGTTTTTTGTGATTTGTGGTACTGAAACTAGGGGTGGGGGTTGGAGCCCCTGCTGGCTAAATGAAAAGGGTTGATTAGCATGATTAGCTCCCAAAATACTAAACTTTCCAAACTGGATTATTATATTATTTTCTTTTCTTTTCTTTTTTTTGTATTAGTTCTGCGTTCCATGCAACATACATATAGGGGCCAAAATTAATTTCACACACTGATTTATTAATTGTTTCAAATTTCAATTACCATAGAATGAAATCAGTCTCCAACAGACTTTCAACAAAACTTCAATCCTACAGTAGGGTATTCTTAATTTGAAAGTGGACCTGACCATCATCTCAATTGGGAACTAAAGCTGGAGAATGGTTAGGGTTAGGGTAAGGGATTTTACATAAGCAACACAGCAGTGAATATTGGTACTAACACCTGTTAATTATACAAAACTAAAACCAAACAACTAATTAATATAATTCAGCAAATGTTTAAGTATTGAGCAGAGGCTGTTGGTAGTTCTGAGCAACGTATGTTAAACAGCAACAAATTCAGTTAGTAAATTTCTCTATTGTCAAACCTGCCATCTACAGCATCATCACTTCTGCCACACTCATTTAGAACAGTGCATAGAGATGCCAGCAAGAATGCCACAGAGATTGGAACAAGATCCTATAGGCAGCAATATAAACACACAGGACTGCTCTTTTTTTTTACTAATGACATAAACACATAACAAAGTAGAGCATAACTTACAGATCTGCAGTATTGCCATGCTGCATTGTCTTATTAAGAAGCCTGTCCTAGAGATCAGACTGATAAAGTAGACTTGAACCAACAGCTTGGCTAAATTGTATTAGAAAACATAATGATGCCTGCAGTGCTTAAAGACCATCCAGGGGATCTTTATTCCTGACACCCACAAGTTGCGTGTTGCAAGCCACTTTGTTGCCAGAAAAAAGCAGTGTTATTCTACAAACCTTTGCTATAGCTGTAAGCTTATCCATGGTTGTGCATGGTTGGGTATGATGACCTGGGTTATGGGTTGGTCACTGCATACCAGGTCAAGTTCTTCAATACAATGTAACTACACAATTCAAGTAAGTCTTGTGTTGTGTTTCATGCTAGGATCTAAAAAAAACGCCCCCTCAAAGAGAAAGGTCAACATAGAATTTAGAGACTAAGTGAAGCCAATTGTAAGGAACCAAGTGGATAATACAGAGATGGAAGCCAGCTTAAATAGTATGGAATGTTTTTTATTTTTTTATTTTATGAAGGCTAAATATTTAACTTAAAATAAATTAATAATGTAATAGGTATTCAATAATGAATAAAGCTATGCATAGTATATCATTCTTGGAGGTATTCTTATCATAACTGCATGCTTTGTCTTTCATATACTTATCATATCACAACCATATTGATTTTTACTCACAATTTGACTTTAGAAAATATTAGAAAATAAAAACATTAGAAAATAACTACAATCATTAGACACTTCAGCTAGGTCTGCTTGAACTTCATCACAATGCATCACATTTTCTAGATAAATTCAATACATTAGAGCAGGGGCTATGCAGGACAACTCAAAAGTGCAAAAATAAAAATGAAAGTAAAAGAAAAAAATGATCTTGAATTCATTTTTTAAATTGTATTATATATTATCGCTAAACCACTCTGCATGCATATTTATTTTCTTTTAGCAGCTCAAAGGTTACAGTGTTGCTATAATTTCAAAATGATCATCCACCTGTACACATGCTTGATTTCCAATGAGCCGGTTTCCACTCTGATATTAGGGTAGAAGCAGGCGTCTGGCGATTCTGCCCATGGAGAGCTCTGCTCAGGGTGCTCTGTGCTGCTCATGAACGTTGCAGTTTTCAACTCATTGTATAATTGAATACCATTCAGTGAAGCACAATCTTTCTGCATTTTTTAGAAGCATAAATGCTCTGGTAAACATAAATAATAATCAAAATAGTCATACTTTGGAAAGTTACACAGAGTCCTTTTGGATCATTTTTATGTTGGCTTCAATAATAAAAGTTTATCATTGATAGTTATTAAAGTTAATGTTTTTGATGTTGTAAACTTTTTAAATGGCACACATAGTTATGCAGAGATGGGAAATAGGCTACATGGCAACGTGATAAACGTTTTTAATTATTTATAATACAGTTTTAATTATTTATAATATCTTTGCCAAATTGAAAGCAAATATGTATGTTTCTGAAGATATTCCCAAATACTGTCTTTTGATTCTGTGCATCCAAAGACTTTAAGAAGTTTTAAGAATTACTGTTTGGTATTATGTCCTAAACCAGCAGTCTGTCAGTCCCCAGCTGTTGTGACATAAATGATATAATATTTAAATAAACAGGGGGAAATCAGTTTGTTAATCAATTTGTTAATCAGATTATTCTGCCTTTTATTACAACTGCGCTACCATTCAGCAGAGTAAAAATTGTAAAGGGGTACTTCAGCTGAAACCTGCAGATATAAGGGGTATAGTTTTTACAAAAGGTTGACAACCACTGCAGTAGAGTATACAAAGGAGTGGTGGGTAGCCCTGAAAGCTGAACGCTACTAATTACAATTCTTAGAAATATAAAGATACAAGAGATCAGGCTTTCCTGAGCATGTATCATTTATACACAATGCAAGATCTACTCTGATTTAAAAACCAAAACCATGAGTAAATAACTTGTTATGACCACAGCTAAGGGTCTAAGAGGGAGCAGTTCTTTATTTTATACTGATACACAAACATATAGAAAAACAAACACACCACCTGTATAATAAGCCTAAAACAGTAGATGCAGGGAATGTAAATATTTTGCAAATAAACATTGCTAGTTCTAAGACACTAGCAGTTCTAAAATAACTGCAACCAATTAAATCATGATTTGTTGTGTTTTCCGTAGATTATCTTAGGCTCCACTGAACTACTTCTACTTCTAATTACAAAACACTGTGAAGTTTTGAAAACTGTGTGCTGTTGTTTTGTTTGAAAATAAAAACTTCCATAAAAAAATAAAAAAAACTTGTGTTAGAGACATGTTTCATTTCACAAAGCCCTCTTCTTTTAATGATTTAAATGATGGTGGCATTTAAATCAGCCACTGCTTAGATCAATTGCATTGAGCCCAACGTCTTTCATGTTTTAATGGATTTACTCATACAGCACGGCTTCATAAAGGAGAAAACTACAAGCAATTGAATGACATGATTTAGTCGATGCCACTGTAATATTCACAGTAAATACATTACTACATTTTGGCCCGTGGCCTCGTCTAGTGGCTGGTGCAGTCTTTTAAAACTGACCGAATGATGAATGACCAATGATGATTAACGAATGAACACTATCAGGCGGGACAGGTGGTCACTCCACCCACCCCCTAACAAGGCCAGCTGTGAGGTGGTGGTAGGGGAGGCGGAAGGCTGTTTGACATAAAGAAAAACAGGAATGATAATTAAGGGTGTATTTATATAAAAAACCTAGATGACAGAGTTGATTAAGACACAAAGAGATTTGACCTCTCTGTAGAAGCTAAAAGTACACCGGTCAAAACATCATGGTAACAGACACACAAGGGTCTATAATCCTCAGAAGAAAAAACACATTTTAGATCTTGGTTCTGAATCCTTCCTTCCTATTGACAGACACCCAACAGAAAATCAGCCCTGCTATCTTTCTTTTAAAGTTTCTGATGGCTGTTTACATCCTTGAAACCAAGACACCTGGTAGCCCTAGGGGCTCGTATTCCAGCATGCATATCTAATTGTAAAGGTTAAATCCTAGCCTTTTTTCTCCTCATTCCAACAACTCTTTTATGCATGCATGTATGTATGTATGTATGTATGTATGTATGTATGTATGTATGTATGTATGTATGTATGTATATATGTATGTATATGCAGTAGGAAAAAAACCCATAGGACATAATCTTTTAGTTTACATTGTAACTACTTTTGATTTATTGTCAGTTCATGTATGTGGATACCCTGAAGATCAAGAAGCAGTTAGCAGGTTGCAGTGCACAGGTTAAACACTACAGATCTGCTGTAACACTGAGTAAAATCTATGCCCAAGGCAGAGTTTTCATGCTGGATTTCATGCTTTGCACAATTGTTATACAGAGGTTAACCTAATAATATAACCCCCCTAGTCCTAGTTTTCATGCATCCCAAATTCCAAAGACATTCTAAACCCATTGTCACTACAGGTGGAAAGGTGATGGGCATTTCAAACATTTTGCTTTATCTACAAGACAACAGATAGCAGCTCCCACATTCGAGTCCTGCCAGCTAAAGAGCAGTACAATATATTGTAGGATTCAGATCTCTCTGTTCTCTAGTTGGTATTATTCTGTATGCAACTTATGAAGCTTACTGTAGAAAAGCGCTTTATGATGGTGGTCCACTATGATAAAGATATTATTATTATTATTATTATTATTATTATTATTATTATTATTATTATTATTATTATTATTATTATTCTTTAAATATTTTAAATATTTAAAAGCAAACTAGCTCTAAAATTAGCCAAGTGATTGTTACAGCCGTTTTAGAAGCTGTGTGAATTCCAAACAAATCGCTGTATACACTGTATGTAATTGCATGTTATTCCATTCTTTTGTTCTATTCACATGTTATCCCTATATTTGAAGCAATATTTTATTTTTTATAGTATTATGCAAGATTTAATATCAAAATCCAACTCATTCTTTTGAAATATAGTTTGTTAATTGCATCTAATGTACACTTTACTTATCAAGTTATGTTTATCTTGCTTTAAATTACAATAGGTTGCTAAGGAGTTTACACTTATAAATCTTTATTTACTGACTTCTTTAGGCTATTTAATGCAGAAGCCAACACTAGACTTATAGACTAACCTGCACTCTAAACACAAATTCATATTTGTGCAGTTGTGCAATCTGTTTACCATTATATTATTGCTGCATCGTTTAGTATTGTGTAACTGACAACCTATAATACCTTGAGGGACTACATGCCTTGGTCCAATTAATACTTTCAAACACATACAAAAGACATTGAAAAAGACACTTTATCTTGAAACATCTGAGTAAGTTCCTCTGGCAAACCTCTTATGTTGGTGAAACAAGAGCATTTACCATGTGAAAGCAATGAAACAAGCAAGCCTTAATCGAAGAGTCCAAATGTAAAACTGCAGTCAAATAGTTGTCAAATAAAACAAATGTGTACTTTTAGGTCTAATTGTTAATAATAATAATAATAATAATAATAATAATAATAATAATAATAATAATAATAATAATAATAATAATAATAATAATAATAATAATAGAGTTGTGTGTGTGCTATTGTCACACACACACACAACTTATTATTGTGGAGCCTCTGTACACAAGCGTATGGTCCTCTTGTTCCTGGGATACTTATATACACAACAAGTAAAAGGTTCTGTTTATTGTGTTCAATATTAAACCGATATGGAAGGTATGATATGATTAATTAGGTGTACACAGTTGGTTGTATAAATGTATACGTAGGGCAACAATGGTTGGTGTGGACAAGATTCTGCAAAAATACACCTTGTTATGTCTGAAATAATATGTGCAACTATAGTTTTGCCTACAGAAAATCATATAACTATAGGTTCAGAATAGTCACATAAGGACCCCCACCAAAGAAAAAGAAAGAAAGAAAGAAAGAAAGAAAGGAAACATAATTAAATAAGCTCATAATTTGAGAATATTTTTTAGCTGCCAAAATAGTGCTCTGTGGTTTCTTGCAGCTTTGGCAAATAATTAATGATCGCATGCTACTGGTTCAGTAGCATGGTTTTGCTGAGACAGGCACTTCTTTTTGTTGTATAAACATTTTGACAGTGATCTGGGCCATTATCTATCATGAAAGGGGATACGATTATAACTAACTTGGCTGCAGATATTGTTACTTAAAGAAATCTCACATTACACTGCATCGTTTGATACCATTAGACACCTGCAGCAGGCTAACATGAGGCACTAGGGTTTTGAAAATCCAGGCACTCCAAATTAGCACAGAAACTAAAATAAATATCAATACATTAATCTAGCATAAAGCATTCTCAAAAGGCAAGGTTAAGTAAATGCATATATTGGAACAGGTGCAGTACAATGGAAACCATGAAAAAAATGTCTTAGAGGTCAAGATGAAACTGTTCTGTGTTTCTGATACCAATACAATAACAGTTGTTGGCATGCACTCCGCTGTAACACAATAGGAAACATCCATCAATTAACCTTATTATAAACATCCTCTTAGCCACCTTGCTCCTACATGCGGATAAACGGTACATTTTCAAACAACAAAACACATTCATTTCAACACTTTTCACTCACCTGTGTGACTAACCAAAATATGCATGTTAATAAAAATGTATTTTAGTTCCTTTTACACCTTAGATTTTAGGATATACTGTATGTAGTGTCTATTCAAAATAAAAATAAAAATGTGCTTGTTTGTGAGCTCTGGTTATCGCAACTATATAAAACAAGTGTAAGTAACATGAATCAGAAAGATTGCCCAACTAAAACAACCACTTCAACTTGTACGAAGATCATCGGTCTGAAATAGCCTAAAACTCACCAATAGGCTAATGTCACCTGAACAAAAAAGAAATTAAGAACTGTTTTTAAGGTATATGTTAACCAAACCTGTTTCGAAAGGAGTGGTGGTGGCTGCATTCAAATAGTGTAAAGAAACGCTTCCAATGTGTACAAACAATTGTGGATATGGCTACGGACTTAAACGTAATTGAAATGCAACACTCAGTTCTTTTCAAGCGGTGACAGGTAGTGTGTTTGACTATCTGATTTATTTAAATTAATATAACTCGAAAGCCATTAAAAAGAATAACTTCAGGTTGGAAAACGTGCCAGGATCGTCAGTGGAAATTTTAGAAACGACTTTAGTTAAAACCCCTGCTTGCTGAAAACTCATGTTTTATTACTCTCGTGGCTGTTGTGTCTCCTTGTTGCTGGTTTTTATGTCACACAGAGAATGTCAATTGTTATCAAAAATGGATTTGAAACTAGACATATTTAGACACATTATAATTTGAACACATCATTATAATGAATTAAGCTACAGGTGATTTAATGTATAGTAAAAGTAAAACAGTATATATGTTTACAAACGATGCCAATAAAAATAAATAAATAAATAAATAATAAAAAAAACATGCAGGGAAGCAAATTATTTGATATTAAATAGATGTTTGTATACAAATTATTGAGAAGTAAATTAAGGTACATTAAACTAATTTCTAACACCAGTATAAAGTTAAATAGATAAAACTACTGCAGTAAATTTGTTCTGTTTTTGTTAATAAAACCATTATTTCTTTCTCTGTCAAATGACAGAGAAAGAATTATACTACGACTACTACGACTACTACTAATAATAATAATAATAATAATAATAATAATAATAATAATAATAATAATATTACACTTTAAAATGTGATGTACTGGTTAACCTGATTTGACGATCGCTATCTGAAGGCATCTGGCTAAAACTGAATATCGGTATATGAGAACACTGTGTTGTTATCTTAGCTCAGTACTTTAATTATGATAACGAGAGACATGATTTAATTCCTAGATAAAGCATGCGGGAGGAATTTCTAATGATGAGGTGGGGGTGATGCTGAATAAAAAGCTGCCTCCTTTTAATTGTCCTTAACCAGGTGTACATACTGACTGAGCCTTAAATAAGCGCGTTACCTTCCCTACAGCTCAGCTGAGAACAGAATCGAATTTTCCATTCTTTTTTTCGTTCTTTTACTTAAATTCATACAAAATGCATCTTATCTGCTATATCAATTAGTATTTTCGTTTTTATAATTAATAAACAATAAGCTAAACTCGTATATTTTGTTCATGTAGGCTATGTATATTAGCTTTAAATACATGTATTATGGTATTGTATGCAACGTTTACAATTATCTCTTTTTTCAATTAATAGTATTATTCAATTTCTTTCTGTTACTCCATCCATGCAAAAAATAAACACACAAATAAATAAATAAGGTAATTTAATACTACTACTACTACTACGACTACTACTACTAATAATAATAATTAATCAATATTATTTAGATTTCTAACCATATAATAAAAGGCATTAGCTATAGTTTCTAAACGCGCCTCTCTCTCTCTCTCTCTCTCTCTCTCTCTCTCTCTCTCTCTCTCTCTCTCTCTCTCTCTCTCTCTCTCTCTCTCTTGGTTAAATATTTTTTAAATAGTTTCAGAAATGTTATTTTTAAGAAACAAATAACACAATCTGTAAACACAGACAACATATACATTACTTTATTTAAAATATAAAGTGATGGGCGTTGTGTATCATGCCACCAATCCAAGTTTCACTGCATAATGTTTACCTAAAGTGAAGTTTACATGTAAACGACTCATAAAACACCAAAGCGGAATTAGTATTAACTTGGTCTCTCCAGATTGCGATCTAATAATAATTTGTATTCATAATTATAACGTTAATACGATTCGCATGGATTTCTAGGAGGCGCTCAAGATAACAACATTTTCCAGTCGGGGTCTGCTAGCTTCACAATGATCTAAACTTAGCATTTATATCTGTGTATACATGCCTTTTCATGCACCATTTACTTAATGTGCTTTGCGGTGGGCGTCATAATTATATGGCCTATCTATATCTTAAAGGTATACTGCCTCCCCAGGGTCGGAGCCAGGAATATTGGGGCCCGGGACAAGTCCTTTGAAAAGGGCCCACCTCTTAATCCAGCGAGCGAACATTGACAGGAATTGACTCCCCCCCCCCCCCCCCCCCCCCCCTTTAAGAAAACCTCAATTGAAGAAGATAGGTTCAGGTTGGTTAAAATACAGTAAACCTATTGAAACCAAACATTTCCTAATGCTATATATATATATATATATATATATATATATATATATATATATATATATATATATATATATATATATATATATATATATATATATAAACATTCATATGTTCCTTTATATACAGCTATGGTCAAATATTTTGCATCATTAGAATTTTAGGATTGAGACATAATTAAAACGATAAATAACTATATGAAAATAATCTAGATATTGTATTTAAGATCATGTAATCAAAGAAACTACAAAATGATATCCCAAAAGTCTACCGGAAGCCAAAGGTAATACAGTATTTTTTCATGTTAGATTTCGAATTGTCACATTTTTCAATTGTTGTAAATCTTTCGTTAAGTTTAGAAATATAATATAATTCAATAGGCCTATGTTAACGTACCATTTTTTTCAGCAGGTTTTATTTGACTTTATGAAGAAAAATGTGTTAATTATATGAGGAGACGCAACACTTTTGGCCTTAGATATAGACTCACAATTAAAATCTATGACCATCATACACCATATGTAAAATGTCCCCCTAGCGATTTATAATAGCCTGCGTAAAATAGGGAAAAACAAAAATGAATGCTTTTCTTCTTCAGATATACATCAGAAGCCTACATGTCAGCTGTTAAAGCAATTACCTAGTTATTCTAACAAATGCATAGTAGCCTACACAAATCGTGATGTCACTGAAATGTTCTGCGTTGTTTATTAATCTTAGCAGGTATATTCACCGTGAGTTTGTTTTAACTTCCAGAAACAGCTCGAGCATTCAAGTCAAGTTGAAGAACTTCACTGCAAGTGGATAACGTTTTTGTTAAGAATACAATGCTGTTATACGGTTCGTTGGGTTTAAGATTATTGGGTTAAAAAGCCCTACTAGGTGATGGTGACAGTACCGACGAATGTGATCAAACGTGAATGTAGATGGGGTGGCGCTAAAGGACTACACTTGTTAGACAACATTTGACGATATCTTGCTTCTCCATTTTTTTCTTCCTATGGCCACATACATATTGGACAAAAAAATGGAAACACCAATGTAAAGTCACTTAATAGGGCGCTGGGCCACTATGGTATCCCGCTCTGTGGAGTTCTCGGCGGACCGTTTGTGATGAAACTGGCTGCTCGCGCCCTAGGTTGAAATTTGCCGTCAATTGATCTGCAGTTGCTCGCCTGTTTTGCCTTGCACTTTGAATTATTGCACTGATATCATGATCCTGGAGTATGCGCTTCCGCCCACTGTTGCCCTTTGCTGATGATGTCTTTCCTTCGGAGTTCCATGCCAACATCACCTTAGACCCCGTTGCTCGTGAAACATCAGCAAGTTGAGCTGTCTTGGTCACTGAAGCTCCTGCCAAACGCGCCCCAACAATCACCCTTTTTTCAAAGTCACTGAGGTCTCTTGCAGCCATGCTAGCCATAATTATAGACAACCAGGCCTGTCCAGCATTTTTATACATGACCCTAAGCATGTTGGGATGTTATTTGCTTAATTAACGCATGAGCCACACCTGTGTAGAAGCCCTTGCTTTCAATATACTTGGTGTCCCTCATTTACCCAGGTGTTTCTATTTTTTTGTCCACTACCTGTACATCGTTTGAGT